>NC_142103.1:27255053-27292553 GCF_054644295.1 Miniopterus natalensis
TAAAAAAGAATGAAATTTTGCTATTTGCAACAACATGGATTGACCTAGAGGGTATGTATTGTGCTAAGTTAAAATCAGACAGAGAAAGACAAATACCATGCGATCTCACTTACATGGGGAACCTATAAAACAAAATAAATAAAACAAAACAAAACAAAACAGAAACAGACCTATAGATATACAGAACAAGTTGATGGTTGCCAAGAGGGAGGGAGTAGGGGATGAGAAACTTCAGAATGCATATATTGCCTGTTGTGGGAAAGAAAACTTTAAAACTCTGTTTAGAAAATGGCCATGAAAATCTTTTAGCCATTGGGGTAGGGAAATTTTTTTTAAGATGATACTAAAAGATTGATAATATTGACTATAATAAAACTCATTAACAGATAGCTTAAAGAAATTGAAAAGGACAAGCTATAAACTGAAAAATTATACTCACAGTACATACAACCAAGAATTAGTATCAAGAATAATAAAGAAATTCTCAGTAGAAAAAAAATGGGCAAGAGATATTTTACAAAGGAATAGACACATAAAGCCAAAAATGTATGGAGTAAGTTTAACATCAATGGTGATTGAGGAAATTCAAATCAAGACATCAATGAGATACTAGTTTATACACATTTACTAGAAAAGAAGGTAAAAAGTCTAACAATATCTAATGTTGGAGATGACATGGATCTACCATATGACTTACGTGTTGCTTTTGGGAATGAAAATTTCTGCAATCACTTTGAAAAAACAGTTTCATACTACCTCCTAAAGTTACATATTTACATAGCCTATGGTTTAGCAATTCCACTCCAGGTACAACTGGGAATATATACAAGAATGTTCGTAGCAGTACTGTTCACAATACTAAAACCCTGGAAATAACCTTAGTGCCTATCAATGAGAGAGAAGATAAATAAACTGTGGTATAGACACATAATGGATTAGTATAAACCAGTCAAAATGAATGAACTACAGCAACACACAGCAGATATGATTTTTAGAAAAATAATGTTAAGTAAAAAAAAATCAAAATAAATCTTAAACATTACATGTAGCATGATAACCATTCTGTATAGTAAAACACAACTAAAAATTTAAAGTATGTTCTTTAGGAATGTATTTCCATGCAATACAGCTATATAAACATGGAACAAGGGAATCACGAAAAGTAGAAACAGGTTGATGCTTTCTCAGGTGGACGGAAATGTGGTGCTGGGAAAAATTGTCAAGGTCCTAGCTTTTGTTTTGAGTGGTTGGGTTGAGAATGCTTATTACATTATTAAACACATCTATAATTAATTAAATAACCATAAATAAATAAAGGTAAGATATATAAACCAGTGATGGCAGTGACTCCTGAAGTCCAATTTTAAAAAAATAAATAATTGAAGACTGCAGCAATCTAGTATCACCAGAATCATGAAGGATCCCTGCCCCTCAGGACTAGTTTTAGGTCACCTCACAAAGTAAACAGGCCTGACCTGCAGAGGTGCTGCCCGAAGGCAAAACAACATGGAAAAGCTAAAGGAAAAAAGCAATTTATAAGTACTTACGAAACCATGGTCTTGTAACCAGTTTCAAAGTGAGAATTGTAATAGTCATCCTATTTTCTTCCTTGCTTACACACATACACATACACACAAATATACACATATTTCTGTCTTTCCCTCTCCCCAACTATTTTATATAAAAATGTCTTGGCAGCAATTAATTTTATTATAGTCTTTAAGTTTTAGCATCCCCAGGTGGGATTATGACAAAAGCATGTGATAAATGAACAGAAGAGGATGGATTCCGTTTTGTTTTTACCAGAAAAATTTGCATTATGTTAGGCATCACCATATTGTCATTGCTATTTTTGTTTCAAACTGTAAGTATGGAAAGGCAAACATGTACAATATTTAGTAGCAAAAGAGGTGGTGAATATGGTGAATTGCATCCAACACCCATTCTCACCTAACATGTCTTCCTGTACTGCTTAGCCTGGAAGAATAAAATCTACATTTCTGAAACTCCTTTAGTTATTTTTCTGGATGCAAATTAGGTTCCACCAATTAGGTGTACTTTCATTAGATTTAGAAGGCAGAAATGATTTGAGAATCATTTTCCTGCTGCTTTGATGGTTGTTGCTGGCAAGCAAAATCTTTGAAGACCCTGGATTTTCCTGTAGCAGCTTCTAGGGTCCATTAGTTTAGCTGGTGTTGAGACAATTGTATTGGGGTGAAGGGTGAACTCTGTCTGGGGTGCCCTGGCACCAGCTTCATAACATGAAGAGGTAGCTGCAGTTGTGGTGGATTCTGGATCCCTCAAGCACAGTCACGGCTGGTGTCCTTGAACTCAGCAGTTCCAGTGGGGCGTTCCTGATTCCCTGCCTTCCTGTGAACAGGGGTAGCCTATCCTCTGACATACCAGTTCTTCAGTGTTATTCTGAAATTCATTTCTGGAGGCCTAGTTCAGAGCTCATTCCTTTAGCACAGACAATGTCTTGGGAGTCCCCTATTCCGTGTATTAAATACCCGGAAAGACAGAGGGGTTTTTGTTTCCTATAACTGAATCCTAACTGATACAGGTGTGGTCTTGAGGAATTACTTTTACAAGGAATCCTTATTTGTTTACAGAAGAACAAATTACAAAAAACCATAGTTTCATTTTGATTAAATGAAATCAGGGGATGTTTGGCTTATAAAATGTTAAATTTAAATTTTTGTAATGCCCAGCTTATCTATCAAGCTTTTAATTATACATGCAAACATGTTTTCATAAAAATAAATAATTAACCACATGACAATGAAAAACCCTGCTCCAAATATTTATGGATTTGCAACTTACTCCTGTCATTTAAACTAAGCTTTTAAAATACAGGCATTTTCACTAAAATAAATTGAATTAAACTTAGTCTAATATCAGCTCATATTTACTGAAGGCTTATTCTGAGCTAAGCAGTATTGCAGCATCCTGGTTTCTTTTTTCTCTCCTTGCCACAGATTTGATCCCCACAAAATAGTATTGTTTTCTGAAGACAGTCTCACACGGGATTATACAGGGTGGGGCAAAAGTAGGTTTACAGTTGTGAGTATGCAAAACACAGTTTATTCTTGTATTATTTATTAATTATTATACTATTTCCCATATGAACAACTGTAAAACTACTTTTGTCTCACCTTGTATTAAGGGTGAAAGCACACACAAGTGTGTCTGCAGCTTGCAGAGGTGCAGTCTTCTACAGATTTAAGTCCATTTTCTAGGCCTAGCTATATCGCCATTAGAATGATCACAAAAAATACAGGGACAGTATATTTGGAAGTCAGTAAACCCATACTTGTACGTTGATAGTAGGAAATATAGTCCCTCTCCACAGGGACTATGCTATAATGAGTTCATATAATGCTGATGCAGTTAAATAATCTAATTTCTAGAAACACATTCCCCACTGACAAATGAGGTATGTCTTTTATTTCAAATATTTTCATTTCTCTCCATCTCCACACTACAACTCTGTTACAAGCTTTTATCATTTCTCATCTTTATTTCTACTGCAGTCTCCTAACTGATCTCCCTCTTACAGTCTTCCCTTCCAAAGTATTTTTTTTTTTTTTCCACAGCAGCCAGGGTGATCTTTTCTTAATAGTTAAATCAAAACATACCCTTGCTCTTCTTAAAACTCTTTAATTCCTTATTTCCATACTTAGGATAAAAATCCCAAATCCTTCACAAACAGTTATCTTCTAACTCTCTAGCCCCACCCTCTCACTACCGAGACACCTCAGTTTCTCCATATATTGGCCTTGCATTTGGTTTCTTGAATATCCCGGTCCTTTCCTGACACAGTGCCATCTCACTTGCTGCTTCCTCTCCTTGGAACACTTTCCCTTCCACCTTCATACTACTGGCTCCTTCTCATTGTTCAAGTCTTTAGTGTCACTTCCCCATAGTTTCTATTCTTTTTCTTAGGACTCTGTACTCTTCTTCTATAGCCCATATCACAGTTACATCTATATACTTGTTTAAATTTACTTCTTTATCATCTGTCTCTCTCACTAGACTATAAGCTTAAAGATGGTAAAAATAGAGGATTTTGATTCCCTCTCCCAATGGTGCTTATGGGGACAAACTGAGGAGCTAATCTTTCATCTTTTGCTTGGGGGGCCAAGCAGTGAACTGATCTTCTATGCCAGCCATCTGCAATGAGGCAGTGTGAGTCAACAATCCACTTTTGCCAAGTGGTTACAGTGAGGCCGAGTGGGAAATTGAACATACACCTCAATACAACTCTCATACTACACCTCAACAGGGGATTACTTGCAAAAAAAAAAATTAAATGAGATCAAGTCTCATAATATTCAAAATGTTCAGGATAGAATAAAAAATCACTTCTTATACCAAGCACCAAGAAAACCATAATATGAATGAGAAAATACAATCAACGGGTGTCCACACTGGGATAAATCAGATGTTAGAATTATCTGGAAAGGACTTTAAAACAATCATATTAAAAGTAACTGAACAAGCAATTGCAAATTATCTGAAACAAATGAAAAAAATAGAACATAGCAAAGAAACAGAAGTTATAAAAAAGAACCAAATGGAAATTATAGAAATGAAAAAATACAATAACTGAAATTTTAAATTTACTGATGGGCTCAAAAGTAGAGTGTAGATGACAGAGGATAGAATCAGTGAACTTTGGGAGACTAAAATAACTTACCCAATCGAAGCAACAAAGGAAAAATAGAATGAAAACAATGAATAGTTTTGGGGTCTGTGGGACAAAACCAAATAAGCTAACATCTCTACCATTGTAGTCCCAGAATCAGAGGAGTTAGAGAGTGAAATTATTTTAAACACCACTCTCATATATTTATTTTTTTGGTTAATCCTCATCCAAGAATATTTTTTCCATTGATTTTTTAGAGAGAGTTGAAGGGAGGGGGAGAGAGAGAAAGGAAAAAAAAACATCGATGTGAGAGAGACACATCAGTTGTCTCCTGCATGTACTCTGACTAGGCCAGGGATTGAACTTGCAACCCAGGTACATGCCCTTGACTGGGAATCAAACCTGAGACCCTTCGGTGCACAGGCCAATGCTCTAACCACTGATTCACACAGGCCAAGGCTCTCACATATTTTTTAAAAAGGTTAAAAAGTCCCCAAATTTGGCAAAAATAAAAAATACCCACACACTTCAAACCACAAATTCAAGAAGCTGAGTAAATCCCAATCTGATTTAATCCCCCCAAAATCTATGATAAAACACATCATAACTAAACTTCTTTAAACAAAAGACAAAGAAAGAATCTTGAAAGCAACCAGAAAGAAAACACACATTACCTATAAGTGAAGAGCCATTCAAATGACAGTAGACTTCTATTCAGAAACCAAGGAGTCCAGAAGGAAATGGTGTAGCATTTTTCCAATACTAGAAGAAAAGAACTGTCAACAGCAAATTCTATAAACAGCAAAAATATCTTTAAAGAATGAAGGGAAAATACATTCTCAAAAGAAAACTAAGAGAATGTGTGACTAGCAAATATACTCTTAAAGAATGGATAAATAAAATTGTTTGAACAGAATGGAAATGATATAGAAAAAAAATTGGGAATGTCAGAACAGAAAGAACACAGGAATTAGTAAAAGTAAGAATAAATATAATAGATTGTGCTACGTTTTACGAATTTATGAAATCATATTTGATGGTTGAAGCAAAATTACATCACCATCTGATGTGATGCTCAGTGTATAATTATGAAAATATATATATTTGAAAAGGGGGAAAGATAAAAAACCTAAATAGAAGTAAGTTTTCTATACTTCACTCAAAGTGGTAATATGCCAATACTAGTAAACTGTAATATGGCATGTAGGTATATTGTAATACCTAGAAGCAACCACTAAAAAAATTATACAAAGCAATATGCTTTAAAAATCATTTTTAAAAATCAAGATGGATTCCTAAAAAAATGTTCAAGTAACCCACTGGAAGGTAAAAAAAGGTAAATAGAGGATTAAAAATCAGAAAATGAATAATAAAGTGTCATCCCTTTAAAGGTTAATAAGGGAATTCTATGAACAACTCTGTGCTTGAAAATTTGATAACATCTGAAATAAACCAATTGCTTGAAAGATACAAACTAGCAAAACTCACAATCCAATTTCAATTGGACCGACTCAAAATTAACAACTTTTGCTCTGCAAAATACTATGTTAAAGGGATAAAAATGAGCTGTAGAATTGGAGAAAATAATTGTAAGCCATATGTACAGCAAAGTATTAGTATCTAGAATATTTAAAGAACTCTCAAAACTCAATAAAAATACTAAAACATCCATTGAGAAAATGGACAAAAGACATGAGCAGACATTTCACCAAAGAGCATACAGTGATATTAAGTATGCATATAAAATTATATGTACAATATCATTAACCATTATGGAAATGCAAATTAAAACTACAATGAGATAGCATGAAACACCTATCAGAAAATTTAAAATAGTGATGACATCAAATCCTGGTGAGAATACTGAGAACTGCATCACTCATGCCATACATTGCTGGTGGGCATGTAAAATGGTAAGCCACTATAGAAAACAGTTCAGCCATTTCTCATAAAACTAAATATGCAACTATCAAATGACCCAGCAATTGCACTCTTGGGCAATATATCCCAGAGATTAATTATGTTTACACAAAAACCTGTACACAAATGTGCAGAGCAATTGTATTAGTTTACTCAGGCTGCCATAACAAAATACCACAGACTAAGTGGCTTAAACAACAAACATTTATTTTCTCACAGTTCTGGACTTCGTAAGTCTGAGATCAAGGTGTTGACAGGGCTGGTTTACTCTGAAGTTTCTCTCCACAGCTTGCTAATGGCTGTCCTCTTGCTGCCTCTTTACATGGTTATCCCGCTTCCATCTATGTACATGTGCCCCTGGTGTCTCCGTCTTTTCCGATAAGGACACCATGAATATTGGATTAGAGCTCCACCCTAAGAGCCTCATTTTTACTTAATTACCTATTAAAGACCTTATCTTCAAATATAGTTACACTCTGAGGTACAAGGGGTTGGCACTTCAACACATGCAGTTAGGGGGAACACAATCCAGCCCATACCAGCAGTTTTATTTGTAATAACCAAAAAGTGGAAACAACCTAAGTGTCATCCAACAGGTTAAACAAGCTGTGGTACATTCATACCATAGATTACTACCTAGCAATAATAAGGAACAGATTATTGATACACATAGCAACCAGGATGAATTTCCAGGGAATTATGCTTAGTGAAAAATGTAATACCAAAAGGTTATGCACTATATGATTTCAGTTATATAAAATTCTTGAAATGACAAAAATTATAAAAATAAAGAAGAAATCTGTGGTTACCAGGGGTGAGTGACAGGGGGGTTGTATGGCTATAAAAAGGCCACATATCCAAATGAGTATGACTATAAAAGGCAAATCAACATCAGGAGGAATCCTTGTGGAAATGAAATTGCTCTGTATCCTGTTAAAAATCAATGTCAATATCCTGGTTGTGAGATTGTTCTATAATTTCTCGAGATATTACCACATGGGATCTCTGTATTATTTCTTACAACTGCACCTGAATCTACAACTAACTCAAAATAGAAGCTATAAAAATTACCTAATTAACTATTAAATAGACTTTCATAACAATAAATGTAAAAAGTATAGTTCTCTATAAAAAGGTATTTGTTGAATGAATGAATGAATGAATGGTTTAACTTTACAGCTTGATCACATAACTACTAACCATATTATTTACCTAGATGTAACCCTCTGCCTGGACATGTATCACTCTGAAGAGGATGTTGATGCCAGAAGGCCGTATGAAAGCTATAAAACTGTCAAGGAGAGAAAGGATAAGAAAATTAGTGAACAGGTATTATAAACGGTTATAGGAAACTACCTTTGGGACTAGTATGAAAGTCTGAGGGCAGGAACAGAAGGACAGCTAACTGGGCAACATCTGCACAGGAAAAAGGGCCCATTAATGAAGTACCCTGGGAGTAAGGCACTAAGGAAGCTTTACTCAGATGGAGTTTGGATAGCTGTACAAAGAGCAGGTTTGATCTTGCACTAAGGGTGGAGCAAAAATGGAACTTGCTTCATCAATCAATGGCAGCTGAGAGAAAATCAGCTGTAAGGTTGGCCTAGAATGAAAGTAACGGAGAAATTACCAAGAGAGGACTGGAAGAGGTGTAGGAGTGAGTCAGCCAACTTAACTGTGCTCACTAGTGAGACAGAGTGACACCAGAATTGTTTAAGTAATGAGATAGATGCCTTGTAACTGACCAACATATACTTAGAATGTACTTTGAAACCACTATAAGCTTCAGTAAAGAAAGGATGTGCTTGACGTGGAAGCATAGATGAGACTGATGAATGTCAGAGGGATGGAGGAGAGTGGGTGGGTGGAGGGGGAGAGAGTAACCAAAGAATTTATATGCATATATACACAACCCAAGGACATGGACAATGGTGGGGAGAGGGACTGGGGAGGGGGAAGGAAAGGGGTGGAACTGGTCATTGGGGAGAAAAAGGGAATCTGTAATATTTTAAACAATAATTTTTTTTTTTTTTTAAAAGAAAGGATGTACTTTAACTGACTTACTGATCATAGGCCTTGCTGAGGAGCACTGTTGAAAGAGATGGATTCCTTGGAAAAGTAACAGGAGAAGTTGAAAGTTTGAAGAGCAGCCTCTTTGGAAACTCCCTCCCTTCCCTGGGCTCTTCTTTAGGTAGAAACAGCTTATTAGTGTCACTGTTATGCTAAATTTCTTTTCAAGGTTGTCTTCTGTTTGTTTTGTCACCCCTCCACCCATAACTGCTTTGTTTTATAAAGTATTATTTATGTCAATTTTCCTTAAACAGAGGTAAAGCTGTACTTTTAGTCAAGAGATAAGTATTAATGCAAGATTTATTACTTTTTTGCTAATTTAATAGGGGACATGGGGCCTTCATGTTTTGATTTTTAAATCTTTAAAATGAAAGGTTACCTCCCAACAAACTGAATGGGACATTGATTTCAAAATGGGAACATAGATATCTTTCTCTGCAAAACAATGGTTTCAAGTCACATATATTTTGAGTTAAGCAGATCTCAAGAAATGTATAATTCTAACTTTAATAGAAAAGATTATTTTCAAATGAATAATGCCTGCTTATTGAAGGAAACTTGGGTTTGGATTTAAAGCTTTTAATGCCTGAGAGACAATAAGTAGTGCCAAAATATAAGTGAGGATGACCACTACTGCAACTGCCCCTATCTTTGAAGGAACTCAACATCCACTTCCTTTCACCTTGATCCTGGGCCTTTGAACCTGACCAGCTCACTCAGGAAGCAGTATCAATATAAACTAGCTTTAGCCCGGCCAGGCATGGCTCAGCGGTTGAGCGTCGACCTGGGATGCTAGGCAATCGGGGTTTGATTCCCTGTCAGGGCACATGCCCGGGTTGCGGGCTCAATCCCCAGTTGGGAGCGCGCAGAAGGCAGCCAATCAATGACTTTTTTATCATTGATGTCTCCATCTCTCTCTCTCCTTCTCCTTTCCTCTCTCTGAAATCAATTAAGATATATTAAATATATATATATATAAACTAGCTTTAAAATTATTTAACCTCATCACAGAAATGATTCCGGAACCCCCTCTGGCTTTGTGTCCCACCTTGGGCTATTGCTCTTAGCTTCTTTCCAGTGTCAACCATGTTCTAATCCATTTGTCTTTGTTCCTCATCTATGGGTCTCTACTTGCCCCTCAGAAGATAGAATTGTGCTTCCCAAGCTTTGACTTAAGATGTTTATCTCTGGCTATTCCTACTTCTGACCACTCTAGGTGTCTTAGTTCGTTTAACCTGCTATAAAAAAGATACCACAGACTGGGTGGTTTATAAACAACAGACATTAATTACTCACAGTTCTGCAGGCTAGAATTCTAATATTAAGGTGCCAGAATGGTTGAGTGAGGGCCCTCTTTCAGGTTGCAGACTTCTCACTGTGTCCTCATGTGGTGGAAGGGATGAGCTAGCTTTTTCAGGTTTCTTTTATAAGAGCACTAATTCCACTTGTTGAGGCTCTGCCCTCATAACCTGATCACCTCACGAAAGCCCCACCTCCTAATACCATCAAATTGGGCCTTAACATTTCAACCATTTCAACATATGAATTTGGCGGGGGACAAAAGCATTCAGATCATAGTACTAGGTATCCCCTAACTCTCCACACTGAGTCCAATTCCAGACTCTGCAACCCCTTCAAGACCTTTGATTACTTCATCAGAACCCCAGCCAGGCCCACACAAGCCCTCCATGCATGGGAGAGACAAGTTCCATTCTAATTTCAGCTGCTCAGATTTTGGAGGTAGGAACAGATGAATGACCTCACACTTGTAACTTCTGAGTCTAGAATAGAACCAGAATTAATGTGACACTAGAACGGAGAACATATTAACAGCTGAAGAGATTTTATTAGTAAGGACAATAATTATTGAACAATTACTATATGTCAGGCATTATTCTAAGAAATTAATACTTATTTCATTTAATACCCATAACAACCTATGAGATAAGTGCTATTATTATACCCATTTTGCACATGAAGAAACTTAGACACAAAAATACTGAGTAATTTGTCCAAAGATTCACAGCTAGGAAGTGCTAGCTGTGAGACAAACCAAGGTAATTTGGCTCCACAATCTTTATTTTTAACAGCTGTACCATGTGAGGAAACACTGAGAAAGCTGCTGTCTGCAAGTCAGGAATAGAGCTCTCATCAGAACCTGAGCATGACGACACCCTTATCTTGGACTTCCACCCTCCAGAACTGTAAGAAATAAATGTCTGTTGTTTAAGCCACCCAGACTATGGTATTTGTTATGGCAGTCCAAGTTGACTAAGGCAGGAATATATAAGTATGCCTCATTCCTCTGCCCTATTAAAGCACTGGTTCTTGATGAAATGCTCATAGGGAAAAGTGAAAGGATATTTCCATGTACTAATCTAGCTCCAAGGTGGTTATAGAAGTTATTTAGAAATTAGTTTTAATAGTACATAAAAGATTTACAACACAGGAAGTAATTTCACTCTGATTTCAAATTTTAAGGCTGTTTTAAAAGGTAGCCAGATGCCAAGTTGGCTAAAACCCAGAGCAATACAGTAACCTGAAAGGGAAAAAGGAAAGCCACAAAAAAAGGGGAAAGCCAGGCTAGGTACCTAAGGAGGAGTAAAAATAAATAATATGAGACATTAAAGGTAACAAGAAACATTTCCAGATCACACAAGGTAAAAAAGGAGAACCAAAGAACAGGATGGCCCTCAGATAAATGAGGAGAGAAAGTTGTGAGCAGGTGACTGAGCAAAGATATTTTCTTGGTCTTTCTGGAAATGTCCAGGTGTAACCAGTTACCTAGAATAAAAGCCACTAGTGAAGGGAGGTTGGTATGTCAGACCACAGGAAGGAAGAGAACAGCTGAAAAGAGTATTAAAATACTGAATATGCCATTTTAGAAAAACGCGATCTGAAAAGCAAACTCCTCTTTCTTTCATATTCTTTCATGTCCTTCCCCCAGCACCTGGAACAAAGTGGGCTACATGATAGATGCTTAGTAAATATTTGCTGATGTCATCACTTAGAAAAGCTTTAGATTCTAGGTAGCACCCAACATGCTTCTGCACAGAGCAATTTATAAGAAATTATAGCAATCTCCCTACGAATCTACCTCTGGAAAATTATGGGGGACTAGTAGTTGAAATGTCATTGGATGTAATTAAGGAGTTTTACATTGTTACACTTGGCACTCTCCCTAATGAGGCAAGGAGAGTGGACTTAGACCAAGGATAATAGCTTAAGTAAGAGTAAAAATGAGAATCCACCAGTATCATTAATGAGGGGCCATTATGAATCTAAATCTGATAAACAAGGAATAATTTAAATATTCCACTATTGTCATGAAAATACTGTTCTAACTGCTGGTTTAAAATGTTGTCATGTGTCTCTATTTTGCTATATAATTTTATGTAGTAAAAAGCACATAGTTAAAATTCTAATCACAAAAATCCTTCAATTCCAGGTGGTAAATTGCATTCATTCCCATCTATGTTTACTATTTTCATCGTTCCACAAAATAAATTCACCAAAGTGACTATTCCTAAATATTGAAAATATCTGCCATAATTAGGGGTTCTCAAACTTGAAGTGTCACAATCACACTCATTAGTCACTATTCTTTGAACATCTTGCACTGACCATTGCTATCCAATTTTAGAGTGGCAAATGAGTAAAATGTAATCTAGATCCCTAGATTAAGGACAGGTAGTTTTGACTTTTTTTGACTGACAACTTTTTTTTAAGATATAGAACACTTCACAAACTTGCGTGTTATTCTTGAACAGGGACCATGCTAATCTTTTCTGTATCGTTCCAATTTTAATATATGTGCTGCTGAAGCAAGTACAAGCTCTGACAACATTTTAGCCATCAATAAAGCAAGTGAATCTTGTAATATAAGATGTAGATATTTCTTATGTGAACCAGGAAAGAACATACAATAGGAGAAATGAAAATTCCTTCAAAGCCACATTGGATTTTCCAAGCTTCCTGGAGCAAGGTAAAATTTTAATATAACAAAATTATCATGAAGTTCTGCAGAAAGTACTGGGTGCAGTTCAACTTTGAGCATGTTCTCTAACCAAAAAAGTCAATAATTGGAAGGTGAAAAATAATGAGCTCTATTATAGTGCTAATAGCTTAATGAGGGATTTGGGACTTTTTTTCTGTACTTGGTATTGTTCTTCTAGACTGGTCTCCTGTCAGAAATTGCTTTAAAGCAATAGTACAGAGTGGATTAGAAGGACAAATTTGATCTACGTGAAAATCTTACATTTAGCATAAATTTTTTCACATCATATTTAATATTTGACCTCGGAGTCTGAGTGTCCATGAGATTTGTGTTCCATAGCTGGTAGGGGCTGCTTTGCTGTGGTGGCACAGAGATGGGCATTTCTTCAGCACTGATGCCTCCAACACTGAAAGCCAAGGTTGCACTAAACAGATTCCAAAGGAAGCCATGCAAATGTGCAAGAATTATATGAAAACCTCTCCTTTTTATTAAGAAAAAGAGTAATTCCATCCCACCACACTCTTTGCTCCCAAAGAAAATGTGTTTGGGGGGGGTACATTTAATTGCTCTTGTCAAAGGTAAGAGGCTGGGCATTTTGAGAAATGCCCACTTGGTACTCACTACCAACTAAAGAGAGAAATAGCTTTGGAAAGTGTAAGAAGGAAATGCCCAGCATTTAGCTGTGTATAATGTCCATGCTTCGAGGTTGAAGGGAAAATCTTTTCCAATATTATTATCTAACTGAGGCACGTTTGTTAGGCATTCTGAAGCAAGGAAGAGTAAAGGGCTCTCTTTTGCAATGAACACACACACATACACACTCGCCAGGTCCTCAACAAAATTGTAAAATGGATTAGGTTGTCTTTGGCTCTCATTTAATCTCTCTGTACTCACAACTCTCTTCCCATTTGGCACCCTCCAGCACCTGTTGCTTGCCCCACCACCCATTTCTCTATGCTGCCTCCTAAAGTGAGACCTCTCTAGGAAGTACTAAACCATTCCCTCCCTGTCTCCCAAATCATATCCAATGTTATTCATCTTTTATCCTACTTTATTGGAACCCTGTTCCCTATTTGAGCTAAGCTGACACTACGCCCCCCTCACTAGCTGCCATGTTGTGAGCAGCACTATGGAAAGGCCCACATAGTGAGGAACTGAAGGCTCCTGCTAACAGCCATATGAGAGAGCTTGGAAGTATACCCTTTAGCTACAGTCATGCTTTCAGATGACTGCAGCCCTGAATGACACCTTGACCAAAATCTCATGAGGGACCCAGAGTCAGAACAACCCAACCAAACCACTCTCAAATTTCTGACCCTCAGATATTGTGAGATAATAAATGTTTATTGTTTGAAACTGCTAAATTTGAGGGAAATTTGTTTTTCAGCAGTAGATAACTAAGCCAGCTTCCAAACTATCACCTGCCTTAGAATATCTCCCTACAGTGTCTAAAAGTCTCAAAGTAATATTTAAATCCAGAAGACATTGTCCACTCACAAATGTTTTAGAATGTATGTTTATTTTGGGAGAAGGGTTGGCTATGGTACATGAATTCATTATTGTCCTTTAATACCTCATATAAAATAAATTATCCAAAATATTTGTCTCACCTATAAAGCCTTAGTAGTAAGACTTGAGGAAATTCTTTGTTTTCAGTCTTATTTGTTTTGTCTTATTTTAAGTCTTTCTCCTTTTTTTTTGAGTTCATGATTATAAAAGTAATTTTTGTTCACTGTAGAAACTTGGAAAATCTAATATCAATCCAGAAGTGACCACTTTAATAAGGGCTAATTAGAACCAAGCAGAAGGTAAGATCAAATGGGGGAGTATTAACCAAAAACCAATTTTCCTAAATTAATAGTTTTGTCTAGGACAGTGATTTCCAACCCATCAGATTCAATATACCTTTTATTATAATAATTATTTGCAATGTTCACTTTAATATTCCAAAATAAAATTCATAGATAATATAACTCATATACATATTTTGAAAAAAAAGAGAAAGGGACAGTGATTCACAATAAAATAATACATATTTAATATATAAATACTTTGATATGACTATACTAGGAGACATAATAAAGCATTCAGATATTTACTGTGAATGTGACAGCTATATATGCAGATTGATTCAGCAGTATTGTATTGCTGTTTCAAACACTACAAGCACTATGCATACCAGAATACAGACAGTAGTGTGACATCTTTGAAGTACTGAAAGAAAGAAGATGTCAACCCAAAAGTCTATAGCCAATGAAAATATATTTGAAAAATGAAGGAGAAACAAAGACACCTTCAGTCAAGAATGACAGAATTCATTGCCAGCAGATCTGCAGTAGAAGAAATGTTAAAAGGAGCTCTTCAGGCAAAAGGAGCACAGTACCAGACAGATACTTGAATGAAAAAACAAAAAAGAGATGAATACCAGAAATAGTAAAAAAAATAAAGGTAAATACCATGAAAAGATTACCACTGAGGCCAAAGAAGGGGGAAACAGATGACCCCAAGATGAAAATGTAACACAATTTTCCAAAATGGTGAATGCAACTTGATAAGGCTGTGTAGCCTTGAGCAAGTTATTTAATTTCTGTGTCCCTGGGTTTCTTCATCTGTAAAATGGGAATAAGAATAGTATGTACTTTCTAGGGTGTTGTGAAGATTAAATAAGTTAGTATATATAACATGCTTACCACAGTGCTTGGCACATAGTAAGCTGTATAAATGTTAGCTATTATTATTATTACTAAAGTTCTAAACAAAACAACATAAAGTCTTTGTTCAATAAACAATTTCATTCATAGAAAATTTAACATATATTAAATCTGTGCAAAACATATTTTGTGTTTACAAGTAAAACAGACTTAGGTTCTAAGCTTGAATAATTTTAAATATCCCTTATACGTACCTGAACACATTAACTGACATCCAAAAGTTTTATGGGACATGAATAGGACAATTCATTGTGTGTGAATGTCTTCCTCACTGCAGAACGTCTAACATCCCTGACCCTTCCTCCTACCTGGTTGCACCCTCCAACATGTGACAACCAAAAACACCCTGACAAAATTCCAAAACAACTCCTTCTGCCAATATAATCCTATTGGGAATCCCAATCCAGGAGCAGGTCTAGGTACTAGGTACCATTCCCTAAAGGCAGTGGGATAAACAGCTGGTTTACTAGAAGGTGCATTTTGCTACACCCCAAATGTAGTTCTATCTCAACCTTGGTTCAAGTACTTATTAACTATGTGATCTTGGGCTAGTCTCTTAATCTCTCTGTGCCTCAACTTCTCATTTGTAAAATGTGATTATACTTAGCTCCTATGTTACAGGGTTGTGAGGATTAAATGAGATAACATATGTATAGCACTTAGCAAAGTGATATGGCTCAAAATAAATAGTAGTAGTTGTTGTTGTTCTTATTAACATCCCTGTAAGCTATTAGAGGAAAAGAGCTATCCCTTTTGGCAAAGATTATTAGTGTTCACCAAATACTCCATATACTGCCTTGCATTTCCCAGCTTCCTTTGTAGTTAGGGTAGGGCCTTGTGACTGCTTCTGGCCCTAATGGTTCTGGCCCTGAACTATGAGCAGAGTGATGTGTCATTTAGAGGCTCAAGTAGGCAAGAGCAAGTATGCAGTCACCTTGTCTTTGTTTCCCACATCAGTCTTGCATGAGAGAGAAATGAGTCTCTGATCCCTACATCCTTATTTAACAGATGAGGAAATTCAGGTACAAAAATAAATGTAAGATCAAATTGACTTTCATATGCAGTGACTTTCAGTCTCATGTATCCTATATAACAGGCCCTTCATGTAAACAAGGATTATGTTTCCAAATTCACCATTGCATGTAATTTTCCTCATGAAACTGTATCTAATGAGTAGAGAAAAATAGAACCCTGTTGAGACAAAGGTGCTAAGTGGTTGGTTAGGCAATTAGCTAGGCCACTTTTTCCCATACTCCAACCTCAACTAGGAAATTCAGTTTCATGTGTTAGCAAAATGACAAACTTATCCACCATAGACCTGAAGTGTTATTCTTAAAGTTTCAAGGCAACAAATGATAAAATTATGTATGTTAGGGAACAACTATGCACAAATCACAGAATGTTAGAGATAATAGTGGCTATTAGAGGTCATGTCATCCAATTCCTACACTTTACACATGATGACACTGAGGCCAAAGAAGGGGGAAATAGATGACCCCAAGATGATCAAGCCAGATAATGAAAGTCCTGGGATAATAAACAAGGTCACCTACCTCTTAGATCAGTAATTTTTCCACTAATGTCCACTGCTCCTGACATATGACAATTTAGATATCCATGACTTCATTTCCCCCTTTTTTGGTATGAGACCATGAAGTTATATAAGATGTTGAAACAGCTATCAAAATGAGCTGAGAAAAAGGCCTAGATTTCATTGAAATATGAGAAAAGCTAATTAAGGGTGTGTAAATCTAGCCAGGAAAAGAACATTAGCACACCAAATCCCTATCCAAAATCCTCTAGAATCATTCATCACCACAAAGCATCTGTGCTGTTCATGAAGAAAATGCATTTGAAGTTATTTTTCCCCAGGATGGGATTGCACAGAAGCATCTACCCTTGTTCCCATTAACTTCTGAAGTAACAGGCTGGCAATAAGGATACAGCATAAGGTTAGCGCCAGGAATGTGGCCCATTAATGAATTGTGGGGACACTAGCTGGCTTGTAGAAGAAGTGGTCTTCACTTGTGTCTAGGCTTCTTAAGCCTTATGACTGATGAAATGATCATGAACCCAGCCTGACCCTTTGGTCTCCAGAGCAGCAAGAACCAAAGCTTTCATTCATCCTTGAGGCGCTCACACCTCTGGCCATATATCTGTTCAGCCACTTTAGTTTTGTCTTTAGTCTCAGGACCATGTCAGAAGAGAAAACAGCATTGGAATGAAATTTGCCTTGATCTTAAACTGCCTTTCTGTGGAAAAGCTCCTAGGTTGCTCTCTCCAGTCTCAGTGCCAGATTGTAAACTAGTAAATCTCAGCATGCAGCTGAAGGCCACATAGGCCCAGCTGCCCTGTGTAGGCCTTGGGAATATTTGTCATGTGTTACACACCAGGGGCTTAAATTACAACATGAAATGCTGAGGACAATCCATTTATAAAAAGACTTTTTAAAAAGTATATTCTGTTAACTCTGATATCATCTATACTTAGAAATGAAATCTTTTCTTTCCTAGGTGTGAGGGCTAGTGAATGCACCTGACAGAATACCACCATTATGCAGAGTGCTGACAAGGCAAAACATGGTGCATGCCAAAGTGAGGTTTTTTTGGGTTTTCTAAGTGGCTTAGTGCAATCATTAGTGAATTCCCTCAAGAACCAGGATGCACATCATCTGGACCTGCTGATTGGTATATATTCCAAGTTTGTTCACTTACCTGCAATTTTATCAATTGCTATTGCTTAGGTTTTTATTACTGCCTAAATATCTCTACTCTTTTTCTGTTCTTTCCTAAGGATTATTTTAATGACATTTATAATTATACATATACATATATGTTACATGTAATGTATAATTATGTGTGTGACCACATATATACATATACAGATACATGCACATATATATGTATATGTGGTTGAGTGTTGTAATTGTGTTTGTGGGTATAGTATTCATAGACAATTTCAAAAGAGTTGCTATTTAAAGATTTGATCTCCCTCAAGCATAATTACCCTAAACAAGACTTTAACAATTAAGTAATTCATTCCACGCTGCCATGCCCCTTTTTTCCTGTTCAAATCAGCTCCCCCTTTACTGGTCCTCAAGGTTTACAGAGAATACAGTTTGGGAGTAATGAATGCTTTGAGGCAGTGGTTCTCAAACTTCAGCATGCATCAGAATCCCCTGGAGGGCTTGTTAAAACACAGATTGCTAAACACACTCCAGTTTGATTCAGTAGGTTCAGTGGGGAGGAAGGTGCTGAGAGTTTGCATTTCTAACAAATTCCCAAGTGATACTGATGCTGCTCCGGGGACCACACTTTGAGAAGCACTGCTTTGGGAGCTGTGATGAAGAGGCTTGGAAGCTTGCTGATGCAAACCTGCCTGATTCTGACTCTGATTCCATAGAGCCAAAATGGCTCCTAGGGCATAAAGCAAGAGAAAAAGAAGACTTCTGTTTGCATCTGTCAAGTCTGAGGAAAAGGACTGTACTGTTTTATCCCACCCCTCTCCTACAATCATACAAGTTTGCACAAAATGGAGTAACCCACACTTTTTGTGAGAAATAAAGGGGGGGGGGAATATAGAATAACATATACTAGTTAGCCTGTCTATGCTTGCTGGACACTGATCTTTAGACTATGAAAGATAAAGAGAAAAAATGATGAGCTTACCAGTTCACCTCTGCCCTAGGCAAGTCTAATGTGGTAAGTCTCAAACTTTAGTGTGAAAATTTAGATTCAGGGGTCCTCAGGAGACCTTCTTGATGTGAACCTTGGGGTCACTGGCCTAGGAACTCACACTTTAACAAATGATTCTGGTGCAGGTGGCATAAGGACCACTTAAGAAGCATTGTTCTAATGGTAAAAAGGCAGAACACATAGGAAAGAGACAAGAATAATGCTTATTAAAAAAATTAGAGGCATATCACTTCCTATAGTGCAGGGAACATACTCAGGGCTAGCAAATTAATGGAGTGATCAGAGGGAAATTTGTTCCTGCAAATGGCATTTAGGATTTTTGGAAATATAAACAGAGTTTTGTTTAGTAAAGAAACTATCTCCAGCCTGGCCAGGCGTGGCTCAGCGGTTGAGCATCGACCTAGGATCCAGAAGATCGGGGTTCGATTCCTGGTCAGGGCACATGCCCAAGTTGTGGGCTAGGCAGCCGATCAATGACTCTCTCATCATTGATGTTCCTATCTCTCCCCCCCCCACCTTTCCTCTCTCTGAAATCAATAAAGATATGTTTAAAAAAGAAAAAAAAGAAACTATCTCCAGCATGGAACGCATTCATCTACACCTAGAAATGGAATCTTGAAAACTGACTGAGTTATGCAATGCTTTTACATATTTACACAATTACTTCAAAGTACTTGTATTAACTCACTGCATCCTCAATAGCATCTCTATGAATTCACCTTGCCCCATTTGAAAGATTAATAAATAAAAACCTAGAGACCACTTTGCCCTTGGTGACACAAGTTAAGTGACTTAGCTAAAATTAGGACTCAGCCCTCAGGACTGTCCAGAGACCCCTCCTTTGTGCCAGGCTGAAGTTACAGGAAAAGATATTCGAAAAGTACACTTCATAGTGTAAGAGGTTGGCATCATTTGGGGTGCTACACCATGGTTTTGTGCTGGAAGCTCATAAAACATTGTGCTAGTTAACAGCAACCAGAACAAACAAGCAGATTGCCTCCTCACTTAGGTGTGTTTTGCCTTCTGGGCTACTGTTTAAAATGCTCTAAGACTGCAGTCACAGGAGGGGGGTGGGAAGGAGGAAATACACCACCCATGCCCATTGCTCTCATTACTCTTTGAATTATCATTGTTTTGGGAATACAAAAGAAGACTTTGCTCTCTGCTTGGCTCTAAGCTTTTTTAAAAAGTTATTTTTGGAAAATTAGCATAATATGATGTTCTTTTGCCATCTGCAAACTGCATTTACCTGAAGCAGCTGTCTCTAATTGTTAGGACACCCTCATGTATCCAGTATGGCCTCATCTGTCTATACAATGAATGTCTTTAGCTAAATAAATAAAATCATTGAGGAAAGATAGACCAATCAGGTCCATGTTCAAAGAGTCAGGACATAATTACTCTTCAGTTGGTTGGAACATGCAGCACCCTCTAAGTTTAAAGACTATGATACAAAGTCCTAGTCTGGAAGCCCGCCCAACAAAAGAAAGTAGAGGACACAAAGCCACTGACTAGAAGAATAGACTTGTATAAATATCAAGTGGTGGCTGGTATAAGTCTAACTAAAACCCTCCTATTCTACTGGTCAAGTCAAAAGACATATATTTCACCCCTACTTTCCCTCTTGATTCCTAAATCACATTAGAGGGGAAAAAGAATCCTTATTTTCCCATTTCCTACCTAATTATTAGGGGAGGATAGACATTTTGGAATGGGTTTTTACTGATTGGCTTTTTGTGTAATCTATTAGCATTCCAATTTGTCAGAATACTTGTGGTTCTGTTACATTTGGGTAGGGGGAATTATAAATAAATAGAGCTGTGAGAGTACAGCCCACTGTTAGCATGGCTAGCAAGCCATTGCATTATAAAAACACACTTTGGAGTTTACCTTATTACCTTCTGTGTTCAGTAGCTGGCCTCTGCCCAAGGTTAGACTGAAATACCTTGGGCACTTGACATTTAACCTTCCATTTCTTCTACCTCTTGTTTTTTTTTCCTCCACTGCAGGGAGCAGGAGAGATGAACCTCATGTAACAAGAGACAGTTTTCATGAAAATAAGGATGTAGCATGCAAGAAGAAAAAAATGCAGACACTATTTTTTGCCTGTTGTAAAATAGTACTCAGTATCAAAGACAGAAGCAAAGCAATACATAAGTAACAAACTTTCACCAGAGCCCAATCTTTTAAAGCCAATTATTCCTTTACTTTTCAAAATACACAAGTAATACAGGTCAAATTAATAGGATTTTCTTCCTCCCTGACGTATTTCAAACCTCTCCTTGGGCAAATAGTTCTTTGCAAACCAACATCGAACATTCAGTTTGCCTATGTATCCCCACCCCCACCATATATTTCCATGGAATAGCCATGTGCAACTATCCTGCCTGGACTGCACGTGGTCTGCAGCCTTCAGTTTGCCTTGATTTTGAACACAAATCACAGTGGTTTCCTCTCATTTTTGTGTTACTAGGATGTGGGGAAGATGCTGTGGGACAAGTGTATAATTGTTCTGGATTGATTTATAAAGGAAGGCCATTCTATATTTCCTCCTGTTCCTTTCTTTTTTAGTTCCAGTTTGCCCTTTCTACCCTCCAGGCAGATAGTGTGAGTTTTTGAAAGAAGTGAAAAAATAAAAAATGAGAAAGTCCCTTTTTGTTTTGTTTTCCTCCTACTACCTCAAGTCTTACATGCAAATTTGGACTTGCACAACTTCTGCACTTCTCCTAGAAGAAATGAATTTGGGTTTACATACAAGATCAGATCTTGAGATAATGACCCAGATGTAGACTTTAGCTTATTTTTTCAACAGTTGTACCATTGTTGCAAACAATAAAATAAATAGCTATTTATCGATTACTTATGTTACAAAGCACTTTAAATGTTCTCTCTCATTTCATCTTCACTAATTACTATTATTATCTGCATTTTACAGATAATACTAAAATAATACTAAAAATACTAAATCATTTTTTAACTTCTAGTAATGGAATTGAGACTTAAAACCAGATATGTATGACTCCAAAGCCTGTGCTTTTGATCACTACCTTTTACTGCCACTCATAGTCAGATCAACTATGCCAAGAGGTAAAAAACAATTATTTAAAAGAGGAAATAGTTTGAAAATTATTGCGTGTTTTTCTCTTTTGCCTTTTTGAGTACTTAACTTACAGCCTAGTCTGCCTGAAGCAATCATTTGGGGAGGGGGTGGGAGTGCATGGCAGAGACATTAGCATTTATGACAGAAGGAGAAGAAATGAAAAGAAAAAGGCAGGGAAATATTCACTTCTGACATACAAAATAGTATCACCCAGTATGGCAATAGCCCTACAAGACAAGACAGGCTTTTGTCTTATGACAATAACAATAGCATAATTGATAACAATAGTGTCATTTTTACTACTGTCAAAATGTATCTACTCTTTTCTATTTCTTGCCAGGAATTATATATAAACACACCCATAAATTATATATGGTTCTATATAAATATATATGAGTATATATGTGAATATATGTTCTATGTAAATATATATGTGAATATATATGTATATATCCAAATTCCTTTATCTTCTACTTTAGCAAATCAAGGGTTAAGTTTTAAGGATCTAGATAGATCATAGAGTGCCCCAGAAAAATAATCCATTTCCCTATGACAGTTAGGTCAACTCTATGGTAGAAGAAGTATACATCTAGTAGAGGGAAAACAATATTTCCATCTTTCCAGTCCTGAGAAATTGTGGGGAGAACAAGGAAGAGAGAAAGGCAAAGAAGAGAGAGGAGTCTACAGGGAGAATCACAATAAGATAAGTAAGGCTCACACTACTCCCCAACTGAAACTCTGAGGGGAGGCTACCTCACAGACTCCTTTATAACTAATTTCCAGTCTAGGCGAGCTACATCAAAGCCTCTTTGGTCAGGCAGAGAGAGCCCTGAAATTTAGTTTTCCCCAACTGCCCTAAATTTCCATGAAGAATAGACACTGAGGTGAGAGACACTGGGTCTGTTTTAAGAACCACTGTGGCAAAGAAATGAGTCCACTCCAGAGACTGGCCAGTGGGCTAGATGGAAGGCCTGGCAGAGACCTAGAGCCTATAAACAATAGGGACTGAAAGGAAGCAGAGGCAACCAGGGTGTATTTCCAGGCTCTAACCAAACCAACAAAAGGAAGTCAAATCATAATTGATGAAACTATAACCTTCAGCTGTAAATGCCAGTAGAACAAGAAATAAATAGGAGACAAAGGACATCAGTCAACCACCAGAACTAAGTACAGTACAAAGGCTACATAGATCCAAGAACCCCTATCTTCTTAACACCAAGAGGTTCTACAAGCCCTCACCTCATATACTTAGACATCGTCTTATGAAAAGAAGTAGAGAAAGGTTATCTGACACAGCATTTTTATCCAAGAAAAACTGAACACTATCTAAAGGGACTATTTAAATTGAGAGTAGGCAAACTATGGCCCAAGGGCCTAATCAGCCACCTATTTTGTAAAGTTTTATTGAAATTTAGCCACTCCCATTCATTTGCATACTGTCTATAGCTGCTTTTGCTCTCAGAGTTGAGTACTTTCAACAGAGACCAAGAGTCTCCCAGAGCCTAAAATACTATTGTCTAGTCCTCTACAGAAAAGTTTGCCAATCTTTGGCTTAAATTACCAAATCAGACTAAATTTTAAACCAAATTGGATATTTACAGTTTTGGTACCCACCCTTCTCAAGTGGGTGAGTGGGCCCATTTGGGAAGGCCTTATTAGATATAGGCACAATTGTACAAGTTAATTTTCTCTGCACATCCAAGTTGTCCTGTGCATTACATCTGCAATCCTGTTACAATCATTTCATATAGTAACAATAATAACCTTTTCATATTATATAGTATTTTGGAGCTTATAAAGTGCATTCACATCCATTGGCTTATTTAATCACTAAAATCTCTGTGAGAAAGGGGTATTAGCCCCATTTTATAGATGAGGGTACAGCTGAGTCTCAGTGAGGTGAAGTGACTTGCTCAAGGTTATATACACATCTAGTAAGAAATCCAGAATGTGAGGCTCAGAGGTTCTGATTGCATGTCTCCTGTGCTTCTCACCTACCACAAACAAACCAATAGGAGTATCAATTTCAATCCAATGAAAGCAGAATCAACATGTTTCTATAGACTTAGAAACTAGTTCTCCAGCTTTACTCTGAGTCATCAAAGTAGAGTTTTTGAGACTGAATATTGAACCAATACCTTTGAAGAGCTATGCTGTATTATTTGCTGATGAACTTCCCACCTACTGTACTTGGGGCTTTTTTCAAGAAAAAAATGTAGGTAGGATAGTGTCATTGTTAAGAATACTTACAGGCTCTAGGATCATATTGGCCTGGATTCAAGCCCAGCTCTGCCACTTACCAGCTGTGTGACCTTGAAAACATTACTTAACCTCTCTGGGTCTCAATTTCCTCATATGTTAAAATGAGGGGTTTTTTGAGGATTAATAGAGATGATTCATGTTAAGTACTTAACAGAGGACCTGGAACATGGTTAGCAAAAAATTAATGACCACTCAGCATAAGACTGTTAATGCAAACAGTACAGCTGCTGTATAAGAGTATGAAAGTCTTGCAAAATTAAACATGCAATTACCATATAACCAAGAATTTGCACTCCTGGGCATTTATCTGAC
Organism: Miniopterus natalensis; assembly: GCF_054644295.1. Classification (NCBI taxonomy): domain Eukaryota; kingdom Metazoa; phylum Chordata; class Mammalia; order Chiroptera; family Miniopteridae; genus Miniopterus; species Miniopterus natalensis. Next base: position 27,279,766 of record NC_142103.1, read on the forward strand.
AGAAATGAAGACTTACCTTTATGTACAAACCTGTACCTGAATGTTTACAACAGCTTTAATTGCAATAGCCAAAAATTGGAAACAACCCAGATGTCCTTAAATAGATAAATGTTTTTAAAAACTGTATTAATGTATACCATGGAATGCTACTCAGCAAAAGAAAGAAAGAAAAAAAAAAGAAGAAACAAACTATTGATACAAAAAACAACTTGGATGAATCTCCAGGGAACTGTGCTGAATAAAAAAGCCAATTTCAAAAGATTACATACTGTATGATTCAGTTTATGTAACATTTTTGAAATGACAAAATTGTGGAGATATAGAACAGAGTAGTGATTGCCAGGTGTTTGGGAGGGGGAACACAAGAGGTGGCTTTGACTATAAAAGGGTAGCACAAAAGATCCTTGTGGAGATGGAACTATCCTGTAACTTGATTTTGGTGGTGCTCACAAGAATCTACATATGTGATAAAATTACATAGGACTAAATACATGCAAACACATACAAATGAAGACATGTAAAACTAATGAAATCTGAGTAAGATCGATGGATTATATCAATGTTAATCTCCTGATTGTACTATGTATTGTATTAAAGATAGGTGATATAGATTAGATAGATAGATAGATGATTATTAGATAGATGATAGATAGATAGATGATAGATAGATAGATGATAGATAGATGATGATAGATAGATAGATAGATAGATAGATAGATAGATAGATAGATAGATAGACAGATGATAGATAGATAGATAGATAGATAGATAGATAGATAGATAGATAGATAGATAGATAGATGATAGATAGATAGATAGATAGGTGATAGATAGATGATAGATAGATAGATATAGATAGATGATGATAGATAGATGATAGATGATAGATGATAGATGATAGATGATAGATAGATAGATAGATGATAGATGATAGATAGATAGATAGATAGATAGATAGATAGATAGATAGATAGATGATAGATAGATGATATAGATAGATAGATGATAGATAGATATAGATAGATAGATAGATAGATAGATGATAGATAGATAGATAGATAGATAGATAGATAGATAGATAGATAGATAGATAGATAGATAGATGATAGATAGATAGATGATAGATAGATGATAGATGATAGATAGATAGATAGATAGATAGATAGATAGATAGATAGATAGATAGATAGATAGACAGATAGATGATAGATGATAGATAGATGATATAGATATAGATAGATAGATAGATAGATAGATGATGATAGATAGATGGATAGGTGATGATGATAGATGATAGATAGATGATAGATAGATAGATAGATAGATAGATAGATAGATAGATAGATAGATAGATGATAGATAGATAGATGATAGATAGATAGATAGATAGATGATAGATAGATAGATAGATAGATAGATAGATAGATAGATAGATAGATAGATAGATGATAGATATAGATGATAGATAGATGATAGATGATTAGATAGATAGATATAGATAGGTAGATGATAGATGATAGATAGGTGATAGATGATAGATAATAGATAGAGATACAGTACTATTGTACTACAGTTTTATAAGATATCTTTGGTGGAAACTAGGTAAAAGGTACACAAGACCTCATAATATTAGTTCTTACAACTGTATATGAATCTACAGTTATTTCAAAATAAACATTTAAAAGACTATTAATGCCTTTCAAAATAGGCATGACCCAATATAAGCTGTCACTGTGTATAGTAAGGCCCCTTCTGTATCTGGTGTCTTTATATTTTACAACCAACAAACAATAATTTTTAAATGCTTTCTTGGGATCCTGAATTTAAAATTTTACCACTAGTTATAATCAATTTGGCAGGGAAGAAGGAGGTTTCCCACTTCTAACTTAACACCCAAGATCTATGTAATGAAGCCTGTTAACCATCACCACATTCACACGTCAACAGATACAGGAATGTCTCCGCAAAATCTGGATGTGCGGTTAGCCAGACCTGGGTTTGAACTCTTGCTCTGCAACCTCACTTACTAGCTTCCTAATAATCAACCAGTCTCTGAATTTCATCATACTGGGATTGTTTTGAGGCGTTAGAAGGAAGATGTAGAGCATTTTAGGTGGCAAATATGTTCCTTTTATCATCTTATACACCCACTGAGCCCTAACACAGTTCCCATTCATGCAAATATGACTTAATCATATGTACATGAAAAAATAAAGAAAACATTCTCTGGGGACCTGACTCTTTAAGGGAAGTAAAAATTTTTAATAAAAGTACCAAGTAAATTTTCTGGTTGTGACGTTGTACTGTAGTGAAGGAAGATGTAATCACTAGGAGAAATTGGGTGAAGGGTGCATGACACTTCTCTGCACTATTTTTCCAATTTCATTGAATCTGTAATTATTTCAAAATAAAAAAATGCTTTTTAAAAGGGAGAAATGTGCTGTGATTCCAAGGTTCTTGAAGATTTTATACTTCCCACCTCTTAAAACTTTGTAAAAATTTGATCCCTTCCCTCCAAACAAATACTTTGAAATATTGTATATAAAAAAAAAAAAAAATCTCAAAGCTGGTTGGGACCTTGGGAGTTATCCAGATTAGCTAATACAGAAATTTCTTGCACAATTTCCTTAACATATTATTATTCTATATGAATTTCTCCATTGACAGGAAACTCACTCCCTACCAAAAAAGCCCTATCTATTTAGAAGTAGATCTAACACTTTAAAAACTTTTTCTTATATTGACCTGAAACCTGCCTCCCTTCAATTTTTACCTTTGGTTCATATTTCCCTCTACTCCTTCTTCCCAAGGAAGTAAAGAAAGCATTTTTGGTGTACTTTTAGTATATTAAAATAAATCATCCTTTCTCCATGTTGACAAGGAAATAAGACAGGTAGCTGATACTTTTCTCTTTTATCCCTAGAGGCAGATAACTGCTATCATTTCTTGTAGAAACATCAGACCAGTAATCAGTATAATTTAACAAATTCAACAATATATAGTGATAATAATAAGAAATGACAAGACTGTGCCTTGGATTTACATAACACCTTGTCTTTGAACAGCAGCTAAGAACAAGGCTGGTATCAGTACTATTTCTACCTTAGAAGCAAGGAGCTTCTTGCAAACACCTTGCCTTTGTTTTAACTTATGTCATTTGGATGGGCAATTTACAAATTTTGCTTTTTGCATTATGAAAAACCAAGGGGGGGGGATTTCTCAGAGCACCATCCAGGTGTAAAGGTAAATTAACACTCCCTTGAATTTGCTGGAAATTTACACGTGAAATCCTCATTAATGCTAATGTGAGATCTGGAACTGTGTAAATCTCTCATATTAAGGAAAAAACATGCTATCTGGAAGACCTCAATTGACATATGCTATTAACTCTTTGAGGTTCCTAACTAATTGATCTTCCTTTTAATCACTGCCCTGTCCCCACTACTGCCCACACAATGGAAAAAAAAAAAAGTGTTTTTCATTATGAAAATGAATGCAGCTCTTTTTCTCCTTGACCAAGCTCAGAATTGGACATGACCCTTTAAAACCTTCTTTCTCAGCCAAATCCTCTGTTCTCTCTAGTTCCCATGTGATGGCAAGGGCTTCTGGCCCCTGGGGCACTAAGCACTCATAAAAAAGTCCTTTCTTAGTAATTATTGTTATTATTTCCCATTTGGTATGTGGCAATATTGTCCATCTAGGCTAAGAGGCTACATCCTGTGTAGCCCCCTCCCACCAGCTCACAAAATGTGCTATCATGACTTCAAAATATAAACTTCTGTCCTTAGTTCCTTTTGGTGGTGGCCAGGTGGGGGTAGAGGGAATAGGTCTACTAGATTGTAAGCTTTGAGGAATACATATAGCAGTGGGTCATGGGTGAAAACTAGGAACCAGGATCAGGAAAGCTGAGGTAAGTCTGAAGACAGAGGAAAGGAAATTAGCACAAGGGTGAGTCAGTCCTGGGAAAGGACCTGGGACTCAGTGCCCAAGGAGGAGGCTGCTGTGAGCATTTCAGAATTGGTGGGGAGCCAGAAACAAAAGGTCAGAGCAAAGCAGCAAGTCAGAATCAGCCAAGCAAGTTGGAGTCAGAGCTCAAAGGCAATATAAAGCACAGAGTGTTCAGAAAGTCAGAAGTCCAGTAAGTAGATTAGCACCAGAAAGTCATAAACATCAGGAACAAAGTGAAAAAATGAAAATTCAACCCAATAGGTTGACCCTAAGAAGACAACAGGAAGAGGATAAGAGTAGGGGTAAGGAAACAGCCATGAAAAGAACCTGGAAAACTGAGGCATTTTATTCTGTCCTGTGCAAAAGGTTTATATGATTCTGGTGAAGGCAGAAACCTATTTTTGAATAGCCAACTGAGTACATAACTGAGAATTCGTGACTGAGACAAGTACCAACTTCTAGCAAACAGATCTTGGCTTGAATATAAACAGATATACTGGAAAAATCTTAGGAGACAGAAAATCCCACAGTGTGAAGGGCAAATGCCATATTCTATTATTTTGGATTCTGCTAGGCAAGGTGACTTTAAGTTGAGCTATCTTTAGCCCAACAAATTTATAGATTTCTGAAGTGACTACTAGTGGTGGAGTAAAGAAGCCATATTGTTCTAAAGTACTGTGGGAAACCAAGAGTAGAAGTTCTTAGCAATTCAGAACATGTGGATTAAATTGTGAGAAAATAACCATTTGGAATCCTACTAGACATGGGATTTTCACAAGGGCATAAAACCCTACATTCCTTATACTCAAAACAGATGTCAAAAGCAACATAAGAGCTTTTGAATAATGTGATTTTTAATAAAACCCTGAGCATTTAAAATCAAAACAATACAATATAGAAACCATTAATCAATATGGTAATCTATTGCCTGTGCTGTGCAGCCAAAAGATTAGTTGTTTTTTTTTCTCTAGAAAATGCTCTATGATTCCATTATCAGATAATATGTTTCAAAAGAGTGATTTCACATGTATACAAATTCCAACTTGATATCAAGCAATTGTATATCAGTGTTTCTGAAATGGAATTAAAGGTTAAAAAATGATAGGATTCCTTCTCTTGTCAGAGTAGATATTTAGAATATTTTTCTCCAGGTGCTTCCTCAATACATTACCCATTACTGAAAAATAGAATTTTACCTCATCTGTTATGCCAGGCAGGTTCAAAGGGCTTTTAGGAGATATAAAAAACCTGAAGTCCCTATTCTTCATGGATTAATTTTCCTAATTGCATCTACAATTCCTAGACTTTTGGCATTTAAAATGGGAATATTACACCATGCTATTCTCTGGATCCTTAGAGTAGTTTAAAGATACCCCAGCACAGACTTACTGACTAAATGGTAAGTGCTCATGGGATCCCTATAGATGATGTCAAATCCCAGCAAAGACTAAATTAGGTTGAGGCTTATTTGCCCCTGGTGCTATTTCTTATACTTTGAGTTTTGTGGAATCTATGGGATAAAATGTTATTTTTCTAGTACTGAAAATAGCAATCCCATTAGAGGGTGAGAAGAATTTTGGAAAGGGGGAGTAGGACTGTCACTTGGAACAATCAGAAAATATCACTAAAGCCAATGGTTCCCCAGTGCTTGTTTATGAACCCATGCCTGTCCATGATGATTTTACTTGACAATGGTAAAATGAAAAACATGGGCAATGTGTGTTTTTCATAATGCTAAAATCATTCAATATTTTTATTGCAAGATTATGTTCCATTCCCTTCTTTTAAAATATTGATTTTTTTAATAAAATGATAATGTAAGCAGATGGTAGGGGTGGTTTTTTTAATGTCCTCACTTGGGAAGATAAAATGTTGACAGTCCTATGTCAGACCATCCATTTGGTGGGGTGAGGGGATTTTATTAATTTGTGAAATCTATATTTGTTTAGCACTGTCCTAGATGATTTTTCAGATTTACAAAATATTGAAAGATTCAGGCCCAGGATATATATCATACTCTCCTTCCCCTGTGCTCTCATAGCATGTTACCTGGACAACTATTATGGCACTGACAACCCTTGCCCTCCCTCTATCTTCTGTTAATGTGAAGTGAAAGGCAAAATGAGCACTCTCCTTAACTCTTCCAGGGTGGCTCTGCAGCTGATCTGGCCTGTGTACTGGCCATGAACACAACTCAAAGCTCCCACCACAGAAGTGACATCTGCATCTATCTAATGTGAAGGAAAAGTGGTTGCCTGTGATCCCAGCCAATCTAATTTGCAAGGCCACTCATTCCACTGTTGGGCAGCCCATGTGATGAGAAGGTGTTTCTTCATATTGAGCTCAAATATTCCATCCTGTAATTTTGATCTATTGGTCTTAGCTCTGTACACTGGGTAACAGATAAAGGCTAATCCTTTCTTTGCATCAGAGGACAATTAGTATGTCTACTTCCCTCAAAGTATTTTTTTCTCCAGCTGTTATCATTGCTTCTCAGGGCACAAATTTTAAGCTTCTGTAAATTTTGAAATTAGCCTTCTTCAAGGAAGTCTTCTCAAAACCCTCTTCATGCCCAGATCTGAACCCAGGTGGGGGGTCTGGCCAATTCCTAATCATCTACTGTCTCTAATGATATAGACACTTGCTTGAATTTCCTTGATATAAATATTTTTCTGAACATATCAGCTATATTGGGGTAATTATATACATACATTTGGAATCATTACAGTGATCTATTAATTTGTTCATTATTTCAGGAAACATTATACACTTCCTGTATGCATGGTACAGAGGTAGTATATTAGTCAGAGTTCTTTAGAGAAACAGAGCCATTGGGATATAAAAGAAGTTTTATTGTGAAGAATTGGTTCACACAATTATGGAGGCTGAGAAGTCTCATGATCTGCCTCTTGCAATCTGGAGACCCAGAAAAGCTAGTAGTGTAATACAGTCCAAGTCTGAAGGCCTGAGAACCAGGGGAACCAAAGGTTTAAGTCATAGTTTAAGGGCAGGAGAAGATAAGTTATCCTAGCTCAAGCAATGAGACAGACAAAAGGGGTGAATTCCTCCATCCTCTGCCTTTTTGTTCTATGCAGGCCATGGATGGATTGGATGGTGCTTACTCACAATGGGGAGGGCCATCTACTTCAATGAGTGCACCAATTCAAATGCTAATCTCATCTGGAAACACTCACAGACACAGGCACAAATAATGTTTAACCAGATATCTGGATATCCTCTGATCCAGTCAAAATGACACATCACAGGGGCTATGTAAGTATTGAAAACATACTTCTTGCCCTCCAAAACCTTAAAAATAATTCAAAATTAGAAACATCTAAAACATAATAACAAGATAGCTAACATTTATATAATACTATTGGTTGAGTACATGCTAAACACTGTACACATTTTAATTTTAATCCTCACAATCTTATGTATGAAGTGCTATTATTACTATCCCCATTTTGCAGATAAGGAAATCGAGACATTAATAAGTTAAGTAAATTGCTCCAAATCACACTGCCATTACATGGTAGAGATCACTAAATCCTGACAGCCTGACTCTAGATCTCAAGCCATTAACCACTGTGCTATAGAGAAGAATCTATGTATATAAAATACATCATTCAAGTTAGAACTGTACTTAAATGCCAAGAAATACAAATAAAAGTAGAATAATATTATGGGATGTGAGGGGCTATGGTTGGGGGGAAGGTTGTGGTTGCATTTGGAGAGGTAGTTGGTCAGAGAAGTCTTCTTAAAATGAATGAGTCCTGTGCCAGGACTTGAGTGAAAAGAAACACAGTTGGTTGTCAGACTTGCTATTCTTAACTTCAACCATTTTAATACAGAAAACACCTTAATAGTATTTAAAACAATTATCCCATGATAAGGTTGTCTGATTCTTGGCCTCACAGGTAAATCTGAAGTAGTGCTGGAACATGCATTCTACAGGGAGACATAATTAGAAGGAAGTAAGGACTGATTTACAAGACTTTATGAAATGGACCATAAACTTTAGAAATTGGCCATAGCAGTTGGAGGTGTAGTTAATCTTGTAGGATTGAAGAGTGAGTTAACTATTCAGAAGAAATCACTGATAGAGAAATCAATGCACCTTGGATAAGACCTTGGAGTAAAAATGATGGGAATGGGGGGTGGGCATAAACTAAATTCCTTACAATATCAAATGCATTGGGCATGTATCACCCCCATATGTTATTTGCAAATAGCAATAAAAATTGCTAGTGTTTGTTCTCCTTTCAAAGATGATTCATGCCCTGGCCAGTTTTGCTCAGTGGGTAGAGTGTCGGCTTGCGGGTTGAAGGGTTCGATTCTGGTTAAGGGTACATACATCTGTTGCAGGCTAGATCCCCCGCCTAGCCGAGGAGTGTGTGGGAGGCAACCAATCAATGTGTCTCTCTCACATTGATGTTTCTCTCTCTGTGTCTTTCCCCTTCCCTTCCACTCTTTCTAAAAAAAAAAAAAAAAAAAAAAAAATCAATGGAGAAAATATCCTCTGGTGAGGATTTACAAAACAAACAAACAAAAAGATTCACTTAAAGTTGATGAAGCTTATCTAGTTTGAAAATCATTTTGATGACCTTTGTCCCAGTTTATATTTTTAATCACTAAATGGCATTACCTTTACTTTCTATCTTTTATTTGAAAATTTCTATACTACATGTGGGAATTCTTTAAATAAAACAAAATGGGAATGACTGTTATCTTGAAAATACAGTTCCATTTGCTTTCAGAACTATGATTCTTCTGTAAGTAGTTTGTACAAATAATCAAACAATTGCTTTTCATCAGACCATGTTTTGATCTTGGAGCTTTTCACTTCTTTTCAGCCAGCTGAGGCTAAAATTAACTATGAAAACTAAAATCACAACCACTTTATGAAGCTATTCACGGTATGTTGGGTTTTGTTTTTGTTTTTGTTTTTTTTTTACCTATTATTAGTACAAGAAAAAAATAACTGATTCAGCAAAGAATTCCTTTTTAAAATATTAGGTTTTCAGTCTCTTTAGGGCTAATTTATGCATTGAAGATATTTAAGAGAGGTGAACATTCAACACCTAGCATAGCATGGCTATGTTTCTACAACAACAAACATTCAAATAAAAGTAAAAATTTTCCATTACCCAAGGTGTTTCAAATAACCAGGTTGCTTATAGCTTTTAGCAGAACATCTTGGCTAAAGTTTTTACTGTCACCTGAAATTTTCCTGTTCATACTTTTTCACTGAGCACTTGGAATCTGTGGTCAGTTGTGCTGTTGTTCCTCATGATTATGTGGCCATGTCTTGCATCCCAGCTCCTAAAAGGCAGGAACTGTATCTCTACATTGCATCACCAGGTCAGCATAAACTTGATCCCCGTCGATGCTGATGATGAAAATGTGAGCATATTAATGTGTCCTTCAAGGCTCTCTCAGAGATTGACAAATGAGTATAAAATTGACCAAATAAAACTTGGCATTTGCATAGATTAATACATAGGATTGTACATTCAGACATCTTCTTTAGCCATGTCCTGCAAACAGCACTGGATCAAAAGCATATAACCAGGGCATTTAAAGTCCAACAAGGCTCCCGTTAGTGTGCAAGCTTCAAAACAGTACAACTAAACCCACGAGAAACAAACTTTTCTTGAGCACCTATTGTATCCCAAGAATTTTAAAAACAAGATTCATTTTCTTAAAGTGCTTTCAAACCAATGAAGAGACAGACAAGTAAATGAGCAACCACTGGCCATCTCTTGTGGAGTCTATCATATGTAGGCTGTATTGGAGAAGAACACCAAAGTGTACAGTCTCAATAGTACTCAATCCCGGTCTCAGTCTGCTTTGACCTAAACATATCTGCCCCTGTACCTTATGAACACCCTCCACAAAAAGAGATAACCCCCACTGAGGAAGAATGCTGCAGCTCAGTTACACCCACTAGGTAAATCGGCTAAGCAATTTTGTTAAAAGTGGGGTGGAGAATGGAGATTAGAAAAACAGACTGAGAATGCCCAGTATATCACATTTCTGCTGTATATGAGAAAGATAGAATTGTGTACGTCATATCAGACTCCTCAAAAACAGATACAAGAGTTGATGGATTCAATTGTTAGAAATTCTCCTACACTTACAATATGTTCAACAGATGGTGTTTTTCAATCTATATTTTAATTAGAAGTTAACCACATTCCAGGAAAAAGCAACTTATGAACTTTGGCTTTTCAAAATTTCTTTATCTATCAGCATCTGGATCAGGCTTGCGACATTTCCTGTTTAGCTCATCTCTAGCCTAAGAAAAGGACTGCCACCCACTGATAAGAATAAAAAAAATAAGTCCCTTTCCCACTTCACACAAATAAAAACAGATAAAATCCTCCAAAGAGTCCAAATGTCCCATGATCCAGATTATAGTCATTTTTTTTACCTTTTTATTTATTATATCCCCATGTCTTTTTCAGGGAAAGTTTTATGGGAAACAGGGGTTTGCTCTGGTGTGGGTTTTTTTGCATTAAATTAAGTGTAGGGAGGGGAATTGTCAGCCAATTATTTGCTATCCCTGCCACTGCTGAGTTGAGAGTAAGCACAAGTAAAAACAGTGTGCTATAACTTTCAATTTTTAGTCTTGTTAAATAGAAAAAATAAGTATGGAGAGAAAGAACCAATATGGAACAGTCAAAAGATCTATGCCTTTGGAAGTGCTTAGATACAGAATTGAGTTCCACCTCTGCCATTCAACAACTGTGAATAGCAGGTGCCTTGGATTGTTCTAGATGTAAGGTATACATTGGTGAATTTAACAAAATCTCCGCACTCATGGCATCTTCACTCTAGTGTGGGAGAAACACAATAAACCATGAAACAAACACATAAAGAAAAATAATTTCATACTCTTAGTGGTAATGGCTGTCAGGAGAAAGATGGAGAAAGCCTTTACAGACTGACAGATCTCAGAGGGAAGTGGGCAGGAATAGATTAATAAAAGAACTTATATGCATATATGCATTGCCCATGGACACAGACAATAGTGCAGTGAAACCTGAGGGGAGTGGCAGGAACTGGGTGGAGGAGGACAAAGGGGGGAAAATGAGGGACATCTGTAATACTCTCAACAATAAAAATAAATTTAAAAAAAACATGTGAGGTGATAGATGTTAACTTTTTGTGGTAAGAACTTCACAATACATACATCTGTCAAATCATTATGTTGTACACCTTAAACTAATACAATGTCATATGTCAATTATATCTCAATAAAACTGGAAAAACATATTTTTTTTAAAAGTTTGTGACTAGCTACTTGATCAAGAAGCAAGTCACTAATCTCTGAAGGTCAGTTTTCTCATCTAGAAAATGGGGATAATAATAATTCTTACCACATAAGATTGTTGTGAGGGTGAGAAATAATACATATAAATATATGTATTTATTTTAAAATGTATTTATGATATGACAACATATCCCTTGTCATATTATAGTCACAAAATTAATGACTAACATTATTGTTGTTTTGTTATTGTAATAAAACTAGGATGAGATAGTGGACACCAAATGCCCCACGGAGTAATAGAGCATTTTTTTTTCTGTAATGAATATGGAGCCTTTTATCTTTTAAGAACACTGTTTGGATTTTCTGTAGGACAAAATATTTTTAATATAGTTCATTCCTGTAATTCCCTGGTATTCCTCTGGGGTCCTGAGTGACTCTATTCCTTTCCCACGGTGGCCAAATGCCATGATTATTTTCTTACTAGGAATATTCTGTCATTAAGGAGTGATTTCATCTGAATATTTTATCTTAGAATGGGAGCTCCCTCTGTGTCCGTAGCTCTCTGTGGTGAGCATTATACTCTTTCAGAGCCTCATGCATGATGCACTTTAATTTCCACTTCTATTCCTTCTCCCTTCAAATAATGCTATTCTGTCAGGAAAAGGCAAACCACTAAGATCAACAAGAAAAGAGCCTGCTCACTCTCAAACCTGCCTCTCCTCTTTGTTCCTCCGACCCTGACCTACCAATCTGTTTTTTCATTTAAGTCCCCTTGGTGTGTGTGGAGGTCAGCTTCCTTCCTCCTTTCCCTAGACTGAACTTGTATTAATCTCCACTTTCTTTTAACTTGGAGACTGTGCTGTCTTACCTCCACTGCTGCTTAATATTTGAGACCCACCAACCTTAAGACAGAGAAATTCAACAGAAACAGGTTTGAAATGATGGACTGTTTTCAAAGAATATTTACTGTGCATCTCCCAACAGTTTAAGTGGATGAGTGTGGCAAATATTGTTAGTCATAGTTTTAGATGTGGAAATGGGGGTTTGGGGAGTCAAGTGGACTATAAAGGTCACATAGCAAGTCACTGGTGGAATCCAGTATTACTGCTTCTAAACTAGTTGAAGAATTTCTAAACCCAGACATATTTTCATATGGGCAAGATGAAATATGAGTCAAAAATTTTAGTGTACAAACTGTCTTTTACTTTCCTCTCGGACAGCAATAACGAGGCAGTGTATGTGATGGTTAAGAACTTTGACACCAGAGCCAGACTCCCAAGATGTTGAAATCATAAATTACTAGCTGTGTAACCTTGAGAAGGTGACTTCACGTCTCTGCATGTCAGTTTTGTCTCTATAAATTGAGGGAAATAACAGTACCACCTGATTGCATTGTGGTGTTACATGAGTAATACTCACTTGCTTATACCAATGCCTAGCACATAGTAAGAGCTCAATAAATGCTAGCTATTATTATTATTATTGCAGGCATCTAATGATTAAATTCTATCAAGACAGATTCTATATTAAGTTGATCATTTCTGATCCATGGTGCAGGTCA